>NW_019416401.1:509901-541881 GCF_000390285.2 Anoplophora glabripennis | reverse complement strand
CGTGAAATTAACAATACCCCGAGCATCTTAGAAAATGTCTTTAATTCTTTGAGGAACAGGTGTGAAAAGTGCTTGGAACAAGGAGGGGGACACTTTCAGCAGCTGCTTTAATTTATTGTTATAACAAGGAGGGGGACACTTTCCGCAGCTCCTTTAATTGTTTGTTATTGTTATCACGATTATTCTTTAAAATAAAGTTATATAGTCATTAACGTTATTGAAACTGACAGCTGCTATACAGCTCGTTGAGAAATGAGGTTAAGTTGGTCGTTATAAGCTACTCCCTACGTCCAATGTGTCAGAGCCAACTTCGACCACGTTTTTATTTGAACGCTCGTTACTAAGAACTGATATTACACTTAAAAATTCTGTCTTGTTGTCGTCAGTGACGAATAAGCCTTTAATTAAAAAAAAAAAATTGCTAAGGTGGTTCCTGATTACTATTATCTTATATCTTTCTTTTGGGTTGGGGAGATAGGCTGAATTTTATTTAATACAGAAGATTAGTTTTAATCATCTCATTTATTTATAAAATATTCATAGAAAGCAGAGTTCTACTTAAAAAAGAATAGGTACATTTTACAAAGATGCAAGGTGTGAATTTTGTGTTAATTTAGATTATTCTTTTAAAGTATATATTGATATTCAAAGATCTATTGTATAATCATAAAAAATCACTAGATATGTGGAAACATTCATTTTTAACTACAACATATCTCAGAAACTTCAAAATACCTGTCAATACTTCGAAATAAACGAGTCACAAAAATTCAAAGATAAAAAAAGAAAATCCTAAATTTTTAGATAATTTTCAAAAGGTTGTACTTTGACGAAAAACGGTGGTAAGGCAAATACAAAATAAAGCAAAATGAAGCTTGAAGTTTCAAGTTTCAGAATATGAAATCCAAAAATTTTTATCTTTGACCACCTTTAAGACATCATACAAAATCAAGAAGAAAAAAATTCAAAATATTTGCTTCGCTTTCAAAATGTCCACGGGTTTCAATATTATTTTTTTTGAAAATCGCACCTGTCAGCTCTTTTAATTTGATTAATTAATTTTATACTCTAGTAGAATTACATCATAAAACTTGAGAACTTAAAAAAATTAGTAGACATTTTATTCCACTTTATGTAGTGATATCTAATATCAAAAAAGTAACTCAAAAAATGTGGCGCTAAGTGAAAAAAAACCGTAAATTTGCCACTTACTTCGAGTTACTTTTTTGATATTATCATTTTATATACCCTTATTTTTTTTCATCACAAAATGTTAAATACAGAAAAAAAAAGAAAAAAAAATGTTCTGTAAAAATTGAGCTCCAACAAAAATCCTACTTTATACCGTAAGTATTCTCAAACAGCTGTAAAAGAGAAATAAATGTTTATACATGGTGTTTTGTAAATAAGTGGGAAATTTTTTAGGGGGTAGTTGCGGAAGTTATTGTGTAAAAAAAAATAGTATAAACGTCGAAATATGGTTCGTTTCCGAGGTGTTTAAATTTAATTTTTTATTTATTTTTATTAATTATTTCAAAGAGTTTTAAAGATATAGACTCGACATTTGATGCTTTTATTTAGAAACATTGACAGCAACCTACTAGATATTTTATCAATAGAAATTAAAAATACACGACTTACAACAAAATATTTTATATTTTATATATTTTTATTTTTATTTTCTCAAAAACGAAACAAAAAAAATCGAAGAGACCAATTTCATTCAGAATTGATGGCGGATTTCTAAATAAAATATCAAAATGGGAAAAAGTCAGTGGCGTACCATTTTTTTATTAAATTCATTGCACCAGTGGCATTCACACACGAACGCCACTGGTGCAACTAGAAATATTCAGATCACCCCAAAAAATGCACATTTATCCCTTCAAAGTGTTTTTAAAATTTCTAGTCTATATCTTTAAAACTCTTTGAAATAATTAATAAAAATAAATAAAAAATTAAAATTTAACCACTTTGTACCTCGGAAGCGAAGCATTTTTCCACCTACGTTTATATGGACTTTTTTAACAAAATAACTTCGACAACCACCCTCTAAAATATTTCGCACTTATTTACAAACACCCGGTATAATACAATATTGAGCCATAATTAGATTTTTCAAAAAAAAAAAAATTAAAGTCCCTTCCCTTACTTGAGTGAGTCACAAAGTGGGCCATGAAATTACGTCGACATTCCACCTCGAAATATGATCAGTTTAAATTCAGATTTCCTTCTCCCAAAACAAGTTTGCGAAACAAATTCTGATAAATTAGTCATTCAATTATCACAATCGAATTTTCAGACGCCAGAAATCCACTCCGCAAGGGTACGAACCCGACTACAGGTTGTGTTTCCCCTTTTTAATAACTAAATTTCGTACAAGGCTGTTCATTGAGTAAACCGTAAATAAATGAACGATCTTCCAGTTATGCCCTTTGCGTTACATTTTTACGGGCTCGAAAACGGGAATTAACCCCGCTCTCTGCTAACTCAGCTTAGTGGCTAACTCATTTATGAGGGTCCTTTCAACCCCCATTAGACGACTTCCTTTACGGAGAGGGAAAATTCCAGTTGTTAACAGGCCTATCTTTTAGGTTCATTCGCGTTAATCAAACCGTTCTCCAAACTAATGAAGGGAAAGATTTGGACGTAATGGTTATTTATATTCCCGAGGTATGAGCGGTTTTCAGTCGATAATACAGATTCCTTACTACTTAATGAAATGCCGGAAGCGCATTTTTTTACAAACACTAACTAATATTTCAAATCTTAAAAATAAAATGACAGTTCCTGATGGCAGACAAGTCTATTATTGCTTAGTGTTTTTTTCATGACAATCGTTAGTGATAGTGTAATGGATGCACAGCGCAGATTTAAAATTACTATGTAGGTGTAATTTTTTTAAACACATTATATCTGTTTGAAGCAAACGCACCGTTGTATGAACAATAATTGCTTCAGAATGGCACAAAGGAAATTTTAGAGGTGCCACTGAATATGCTGTCCACCGCAATTTCATATCTTTAAAGTGGCTATATCCTCGGCCAAGAAATAGTTAAAATTCTGGCGTTTTTGGGTACTGAAATCTTGAAAAGTAAAATGTGTAGAACAAAAGTAAGTGCAAAAATGAAATCCTTGATGTTCTGTTTATTTATTGTTACTATTTAAAACTCAAATAAAATAATAACTAAAAAAAAGCGTTTGTAAAACATGCGTTTGCTGTTATTCTAACCCCACATTTTAAGAATTATTTTCACGTACTTATAAATAAAAGTAAACAATTTTATATGTAGGGCTAAGCAAGTAAATGTTATAAGAATATTTACATGTGGAGTTGTATATAACAAAGTTAGTATTTTCGTAGATTTTCGTAGACCTAAAACCTTGATGGTTTCATGGGTTTTTGCACCTGTTTATTCGTTTTACTCTCATCTCCCATTCAACTGAGATTTTCGGTAAAACGATTAACCGATTTTCAACAAGTATACCTTTCTTTTATGTTAAATTGTCCACGGAATCTAAAAATGAATCCCAAATGTTTATTAGGTCATTGGCGTAGAAGTCGGGGAAAAAATCCAGTTTTATTACCCATTCCTACAACACTGACCTACAAAAATTTATGAATTTTACAGTAAATTATGCACATATACAGGATGTCCCGTTCATGTTTCAAAAAAACTTGTGTGCAAGTTCAACATGGGAAAAAAATAGGGGTAGTACATGTAAAATTTTTTCTTAGACACCCTGTTTTCGAGATACAGTGTGTTGAAGTTGTTACTTTTCAAATAACGTTCCTTTATTATCTTTAAATCGGCTGAAGATAAAAATGTCAACATTTGTACACGAGTAAACATCAACTGTGCGTTAAAGCGGCCTACACACGAGGCAATCTGCAGGGACCAATTTGTAGGGTGTTAGAGTGGGGGAAATTGGGTATGACTCTCCACACGGTCCAATCGGTCACTATGGGAATTTGTACCATGGCTCCAAATCTGTGATTTTGTTAACAACACATATTTATTTGCTCCACGAGCCACATCTAGATCAGATCAGATCTAGAATCAACCTGTTATTGTTCCAATTGCGCTACACACCATACAATATGCAGGGCGTAAGGGTGGGGAGCAGGGCGATTGTATGGTCTGCCGAGACAACTTCCCGATATCGGATAGTCGTAAAATAACACAGGCCAACAAGGAAAAAATTCCAGAGATCAGACACTGCGTTTCCGAAGACATTTGGCGCGCTGAATCCGAATCTGGCCTCAGAATTGATCCATCACCCTAGGTTTCCGAGATATTCTAACCTAAATGTGCAAAAAACACGTATTTTTGCTATTTTCAAGGTTATGTAACTTGGCGAAAAAAAACTGAAAACATCATTGGAAACGACTATCTTTCCCCTTCAAAACGCATTTTTTTATTTGTAAAAAGCTTTATTTTTCGCGGAGATATCGTCGATTAAAGATGATCAGTATAGCTACCTTATTAAACCATGGCTCGACCTATAACACAATATCACTAAGCGCTACGAGCCTTAGAGGGCTCGCAGCGCTTAGTGTTATTGGGTAATAGGGCTTGAAGTTAACCTTCCTGACGATTAGGGCTCACAGCGCTTAGTGTTGTGGGGTTATAGGGCTTGGGATTAACCTTCCAGACATATAGGGCTTGGGGTTAACCTTCCTGACGATTAGGGCTCGCAGCGCTTAGTGTTATTGGGTTATAGGGCTTGAAGTTAACCTTCCTGACGATGAGGGCTCGCTCCGCTTAGTGTTGTGGGGTTATAGGGCTTGGGGTTAACGTTCCTAACAATTAGGGCTAGCAGCGCTCAGTGTTATGGGGTTAGCCATGATGTAATAATATAGCCATACTGGTCATCTTAAATTGACGATATCTCCGCGAAAAATAGAGCTTTTTCCAAATAAAAAAATGCGTTTTGAAGGGGAAAGATAGTCGTTTCCAATGATGTTTTCAGTTTTTTTTCGCCAAGTTACATAACCTTGAATATAGCAAAAGTACGTGTTTTTTGCACTTTTAGGTTAGAATATCTCGGAAACCTAGGGTGATGGATCAATTCTGAGGCCAGATTCGGATTCAGCGCGCCAAATGCCTTCGGAAGCGTAGTGTCTGATTTCTGGAATTTTTTTTTTGAAATTTTGTCGGCCTGTGTAATTGTGACAATTCGCCTTTACATGAGGCAATCTGCAGGGTCCCTGCAGATTGGACCCTGTAGATTGGCCCGTGTGTAGGCCGCTTAAGAATAATGTGCAAACGGTTCCTTTCTGAAGGGTCGTGGATACAGGTAATTGGAGGGGTGCAGTCGAAAAAAAATATGTTAAAAGTCAAAATTTATTACATTTCTAAACGGTTCTGTAAACTCTAAAGGATACTGCAAATAAAAGTATACATGTCGAAATTTGGTAAAATGTATCATTTTTGAGAAAAATTAAGTTCAGTGTCGTTGAAACTGAACATATCAGTGACCCTGTATAATATGTATCTTTTTCTAAAATTAAAAACCGTATTATTTGGAAACTAAGCAACTTATGACTATATGTTCATGGGAAATTTTCTTTAACTGAAACTTCATTTATTATCGGTCCACCCTATATGAATTAGTTCATGCATACAACATCGAGTGTAATAATATTCCAGTTCTATAACGCACAAAAGCTTTGACTAGCTCACATTCAACCGTTAATTTATGTGAATCGCATCGGCCATCCCGCGCACTTTTACATTAAATCCACTACAGTACGGAACGTGATTTATCAAAAATTTGTTTTGATTAATAACACAGAAGCTGCTGAGCATATCCCGCCCAGTCAGCCGGTTTCGAGCATTTTCCATCACATCATTTTGGAATTAGTGTTATTTTTTTATCGGTACCTCTGGAAAATAAAGTTTTATTAGCGTTTTTTACTGCACGGCAATAATTTACCTTATAACGTGAAGTTATTCAGAGGACCGGTCGACCTTCGGTAACGGCGCTCGGTGTCTCGTGGAAAAATTTATCGGTTTATAAAAATTTGGTTTAATCGTAACAAGATGTGGGATGTGTAGCTCGTGAGAATGTAAACTGTCTTTCGCGGCAAACTAGGTACGTGATTAGAATTATACGAAACACGAGATGGTTCCAGTTTCATACTCTAGACTTAAAACAAAAAAATGCAAAGAAGTATGAAAAATTAAGGGCTACTTAAAGTCATAGTATGTAATAATGATATTCAAAAATACATTATTAAAGGAGGTATCCCGTGTGTCCCGAAATTAATGGGACACAGGGCAAAGGTAGATTTCTTACATCAAAATAATGCGATTAAGCCAAACTTACCTTGGTCCATGTGTGGCTAATAAAAAAGTTACAGGGCGTTAAAGTTCAAATTTTGAATTCGAAATTCTTAAAATTCTTAGAAAGTTTTCAAAGGATTCTTTAAAAAAATTGGATTAGAGGGTTTTCTGGGACGAGAAAAACGAATCCGTGCTTAATTTTGCTGTAGACGCTAGAGGGCGCTACGAAATGTACGCTTGGTTGATAAAAACTGGTTATATCTTTTTATCAGTGTGTGTACGAAAGTTTTAATAGAAAAATATTGTTCTGCATTTTGTTGTCGTTGGATACGAATAAAAGCATCACTAAAAGAAAAAACTCCTTTTCAGGAGCTGTTTTTATCATCCCTTGATTTAGGGGAAGAACTGAGAGGTGGGGGATTGAATAATAAATTATACATATTTGTATAGGTAATAAAAACGTTTAAGATAAGTATTAATAAAAATAAAGTAATAAACAGTACACGATGGTAACGATGCATAAAACAATTTACGTGTGTCGCAATCTTCACAGCACGCCTTTGGTGCGCGGCTAATTATGACAGCTCTATTCATTATTAACAAAATTGAAAAGTAACAATTAACAGCCTGTAACAAATATGGGAAGTGCGCAAATATAAATCAGGTATGTTTCAATTTTTTTATATTAACAAATCCTTTTTACGTAAATATCACAAATACTACAATATAATAATTGTTCTTCATTCTTTCTTCTTGGTTACATAAAATCGTATGCAATTGCTATAAATTCCCTTGACATACACAGTGTAACTTTAATGGTAGGTCATATTTATACGGAAGCAACTTAAGACCTTTAGAAACACTACTATTGGTCGATGAAAAGAACCCAATGGCTCAGTCTCTATCAAAGAAGCGCATTCATACAGAACCGTATTTCACAACGTATAATAATTTTCACTTCGTGCTTATCATTCGCGGTTCGATTTCGTTGACGGTTTTGTTTTCAGTTAATATAAAATAAATAATCCAACACTTATTAAGCTAAAGTTACTAAATAAGGAAAAACGAGTAAAATTCATCGAATTGAACCCACCCTGATCGAGAATAATATTCTGTATCATATATTTTCCTTGGAGGTTATTTATCAGCTTCTTTTAAAGCTTTACGACAAATTTCCCAGATGAAAATTTTAAACAGAATGGGAGGGAAGGCGGAAGTATTTTGCTTTATGACAAGCCTTTTTATGCCATATCTCACCGCTATTTATTTTCGTGTTGTGGCATCGTTCAAAGCAAAAATTAAAACAGAAATCATTTGAGCTTTAAGGCCTTCTGTTTGTCGAAATTTATTTTTAGACTCGTGGGTGGGTGTGTTGATTTAAGAACAGGTATTTAATAAGGAACGTGAGGACGTAACTAGGAGGAAAAAATGCTTTTTAATATATTTCTTTTATGGGAATATTATATTTAAAACATTAAAGAAAACCAGCGGCATCTCGTCGCGATGGGCGAGGTGAGCAGCGCTCAAAAATTTTATTATAAATGATGCTGAAATAACAAATGACGTAAACTATTTAAGATACAGAGTGACTCAAATTACAAACAAGTATTTTGCTGAAATCTGAAAAAATCTGATACATTGCTACTGTGTATAAAGAAACATTAGATACACAGGGTGTTAATGGTAAGTTTTGACAAACTTTAATGGCATATTCTATCTGTGAAAATAATCAAGTTTTGCCCTATAAAAATTTTTGAAAGGACGCTTCCTTACGGAGATACAGGGTGTTAAAGGTTTTAAATATTTATATTATTTTTCCTGTAACTGTGATAAAATTTGGGGGATGACATTTTTATTAAGGACTATTTTTTCATGGATGACTTATTCCAAAACACACTCCAGTGTCTTAGTTATTGGGAGTAGGAGACCTTTTTTGAAAAAAAAAAACATACGCCACTGAGATCTAAGGTAATAACACAGACAATATAGCGTATCGCTAGTAGTAACAATAATACATTATATTTAATAATCTAATTTTGATTTGAGTAATATGTTTATAACATTTACATCTAGATCAAATAAAGCAAAACTATACATATTGTAGGTTTTTAATTATACCGAGAAAAGAAACAAAAAACAAATTACTATCACTGCTTTTGTTTTGACGAAGATTTGGTAGCCAGACGCTACCAGACACACTAAAGAAGTCGATAATATTTTCTTCTGTAATGCAAAACTTAAAAAGTAAATGGAACTATTTATGAAGCCACACCAAATAACTGGCTGTTCTCTTTTCTTATCTTAAGGTACCAAGTCCCCGTGAATGAGTGAGTACATTTTCCTCTTTTATCACTTGGGTTCCACCCAGATTATACTGAGCAGCATCACTGTCTTCTCCAGCAAAGGATCACCTAGAATTTAAATCTTATAAGCCTTAACAGCATGTGAAGAACGTTCATAAATTTACCTTCTTGTCATTTTTGTCTGTAAGTTTGTCGATTTTTTTTGCAAGTTTGCACGTTCATATGTTAATACTTACCTCTAATTGTACATAAACCTTAAAATAACAACTTTAAGTATATATTTTTATATTTATACATGTTTACATTTATAAACAGTTATTTATGAAAATAACAAAAACAAAATTTATACTTACGGAAAAGGACGGCCCTTTCAGTTAATTAAATTTTCTAAACTTTTATATGTACTATTTAATGAAACATATTTCTATTGTATTATATAATCCCAACTAATTTTTACATTAAAATTATATTTAGAACTATTATAATTATTTTGCTTATCTTGCTCCCCCCTTGCTCGTCGATTAATTCGACTGGCGCCCATGGTATACTAATTATAACTTAAATAATATCATAAAATAGAACAACAAAATATCCAACCCACGACCATTAATAACTAATAATAGCCAATAATAAATAAAAAAATAAATAAAATTAACCTGAAACAACTGGGGAGGGCACAATAGCATTAAAAAATTATGAACTATTGCTGCCTTCTGAAATTTTTAACCCACTTTCGAAAACGCTCCGTACATGTTTGAATATTACTCAGAAAAATAACACACTTTCCAATGAAAGACATGTGATGAAAACAAGCATTTTCATGGAAATATATTACATATTTCAGTTTGTATACTTCAATTTTTCTCTAACGCCGCTTAATGAATGTGAGTTCAGCATCCAGCGTTGAAACATGTACTTCAACAAACCAATCCGTTACGTTCCGTAGCCTACTACACATCTTCTAAATATTTGTCGGATTTCGACACATTGTCTATAAAACTGTTTGGTAACAGAGTGCCTAATCCCATTCCTGTCTTCGGTATGGTCGAATTCAGTTGGCTTGCCATCTTAACACATAACCCGTATACACTTTGAAGGAATCAATTTTAACTTGAAATTTATTTCTTACAGCCGTGGGAATTCTAAAATCCTTTATGTACAAGGAACGCAGTGGGGTGGGACGAGTAGGGGAGGGAATACTGATGAACTCTCGCTCCTAATAAGAGTTAAGCTCATTAAGTTTCATAAGAAGTTTAAGGTAAGGTATTGTGGGGTAAATTGGTTAGAAACAATCGAAACAGCGGGTCTGTAGCTTAATATTCCTAGCTTTAGTTTAGTATAAAAATAAATTGAAAGATATTTCACTGAAAGAAATAATACGAACAAAATAACTAGATACGGTGACGGACCATTAGAATTATTTCAGAGACTACTTCGATTTGAATTTTGAAAATTTGGGATACCGGGTTTTCGGGCATGCCCTTCTCAACTAAAATAATGGCGTCCACGTACCACTTCCGGTTATACCGGAAGTCGCCATCAACTTGCTTATTTAAAATGGAACACCCTATATATTATTACAATTTTGGATTCTACGTGTTATTTTAGGTGGACTTTTATGAAGTTTCCCTATTCCTAAAATTGACCGTTTTCGAGATATTTAATTTTTTTCAAAAAAAAAAAAAAATGGAGAGAAACAGTGACTAGCTTCAAACCATGTGAATTTTATAGTAAAAAAGATAAAGCAACAATATTTATAGGGACGATAGCTAGACTCCTAAACTTATGTTCTGCTTAGAATCCCATTGCAACGTCTGTGAATAAATAATAATAAATAATTAGTGACAGTTTAATTGTTTGTTTTGAAGTGTTGCTAAAAATTCCACAGCTATCCTCGCAAGAAATTACATGATTTTAGGTGATTAAACAAAAAATAGTAGATAACTTAAAAACTAGAAGAGATAGGTATAGTGAACCCTGATACCGTCCGAAAGGGAATAAAATTTTGTACCAGAATATAGAAAAACATACAGGGTGTTCCATTTAAAAAAAACAATTTATGAAGGTTTGAAGTTAACTAAACTCGGCATTAAATTTCTAGCACCCTGTACGCAATTAAGCCACTTTGAAAGTATGGATGGGAAGCTTAGGGGTCTAGGGATCTATCCCCCCTATAAATATTGTTGCTTTATCTTTCTTTCTATAAAATACACATGGTTTGAAGCTAGTCACTGTTCCTCTCCATTTTTCTGAAAAAAATTAAATATCTCGAAAACGGTTAATTTTAGGAATAGGGAAACTTCATGAAAGTCCACCGAAAATAACAAGTAGAATCCAAAATTGCAATAATAATTGTATAAGGTGTTCCATTTAAAATAAGCAAGTTGATGGCGACTTCCGGTATAACCGGAAGTTCGTGGACGCCATTATTTTAGTTGAGAAGGGCATGCCCGAAAATCTGAAATTCCAAATTTTCAAGTAATTTCTGAGATAACTCTAATGGGCCGTCACCGCGAGACACCCTGTATTTTTACTTATAACTTTGTACATCCCCAAATGGAAAAGTAGAGTTGACTAAGTTGGGCGATACAGGGTCGGCCTAAGTTTCGCGTAACAGTTCCCGATTCATTTTCTGGGACACATAACACTTTGAACAACAATGAAAATTGTTTATTTTCAAGTACTCTACAGCCTTTGTGTGTGGAGATTGATACTATAGAAATTGCAAGCATAATAGTGTTGGAAAAAGTATTTCAGAGATCTGCAGTTATTGTTATATACCAAAAACGACAACGAAGAACACAGACTGGTCGTATAATGCAGGGATGCACAGACTTATAGGGAACAGGGGTCACTCGGGAAAA
This sequence comes from Anoplophora glabripennis, assembly GCF_000390285.2. NCBI lineage: Eukaryota > Metazoa > Arthropoda > Insecta > Coleoptera > Cerambycidae > Anoplophora > Anoplophora glabripennis. The sequence continues at coordinate 530,424 of NW_019416401.1, read as the reverse complement.
ATATAAGCCAAGGACGGGCCACTACAAACAATATTTATTAAAACAAAATTTTTTATTTTTAAATACATAGTATGAAATACAATGATAAAAATAAAATAACCTTCAAAAATGTTTGTTGTAATAATTATGTAATCATTAAATGTAATATTTCATGTTTTATTATTTTGATGCATGACATTGCATTGAACTAACAAGTTTTTTTATATTTGGCTCCACATTACTTGTAGCCACACATGTAATTGCTTCCAAATTTTCATTTGCCAGACGGTTTCGGTTTTTCGTTTTGTTAAGTTTCATCACTGAAAACGTTTGATTACAAATATACGTCGATCCAAATAAGCTTGCGCATTTCAATGCATTTATTCGCAACTCTTTATAAGCGTTTTTATCAACTCAACGGTAGAAGTTGAGTAAATTACCTTAATTAAATTTGTTTCTTAAATTATCATCATTTTGCATGTCTATTAATTCCAGCTGCATTAATACCGGCGCATTTTCGGGTGAAATGTTGAAAGGATTGCTGAAAATGTCCAATAGCGGTTTAACTTTTTTGAAGTCTACAAAACGATTTTCAAAAGCTTGTATCAAAATATCAATTTTTTCAACATGAGCGAAATTGACGTCAGTTTTATTGAACTTCTCCATAATTTTTTTGTAGTTCGGAAAATGGCCGTAATTGGCTGAATTGATTTGTGTCCTGAAAAGACTCAATTTGCATTGAAAGGACGAAACATGAGAGTATAGCTGCGAAATCAATTGCTCTTTGCCTTGGAGTCGCGTATTTAAGACATTCAAGTGATTTGTGATGTCTACAAGAAACGCTAAGTCACACAGCCAATCAGGGTTGTCGAGTTCGGGGACGTCGTTTTTCTTTTCCGCCAGAAATAGTTGGATTTCTTCAATCAAGTTAAGAAATCGCTGTAGTGTCAACCCACGACTTAGCTACCTTACTTCAGTGTAAAACAGGAGATCACAATATTCGCTTTCAATATCCTCGAGAAATTGTTTGAATTGTCGGTGATTGAGACCTCGTGATTTTATAAAGTTTATGGTAGGTACTACAACTTTCATAACATTTTCAAATCCCAATAATTTTGAACAGAGGGCCTCTTGATGTATAATACAATGAAACTGCATTAATTCCTTGGTATTTGTTTTTAGTTTGTAAATATGTTTTTGTAAATATGTTTTTAACAGAGTTACTATCCCAGATGTACTTCCAACCATTGAAGGTGCTCCGTCAGTTGTAATTCCAGATATTTTCGTTAATTCCAAATCCATTATAGAACATTTTTCTAGAAGAGCTTTGAGCATGTCACTTCCCCTGGTTTGACTTGTCAAAGAACTCATACTAATCAGTTCTTCACTCACTTCAAAATTTTGCGTTACACCTCGTAAAAATATTAATAGTTGAGCAGTTGAACTTATATCTGTAGATTCGTCGAGCGCTATAGAAAAATACTCAAAACTTCTCGATTTCGTAGCTAATTGCTCTTCTATATTATCTGCTAATGCGGTAATTCTTCTTTGAACAGTCATCCGATTTAACTGAATTTTTTCAAACTTCTTTACATTTTCCGGGCAAATTTTTCTTGCGGCGATATCCAAATATTGTTTAACAAACTCACCGTCTTTAAAAGGCCGACAAGTTTTCGCTATTATTCGAGACATTTCAAAGCTAACTTCAGTGGCTGTTTCAGCATCTTGAATTGGTTTTGTAAACATAGATTGCTGGCCTATTAGTTCCCATTGTAAAGTGGAAATTCTTTGCGTTCGATTTTCGCCAGTTAATTTGGTAAAAGTTGGATGCTGGGTTTCATAGTGCCTTTTCACATTATATTCCTTCGGAATAGAAACACTACTCTTGCATATTAAACAGACAATTTTGTTATGCGATGAAATAAAAAAGTATTTTTCGGTCCAAATATCATGAAACTGTCGATTTTCATCTTCAACCTTACGACTACGTTTCTTACTGGGGCCTGGTTTATCCATATCAAAATTAATATTATATGTTACAGTCGGTAAAAGCCAAGTTCGAACGACGAAATATTTACTCATCACAGATTACAGTTCTCAAACAGTATAACGTTCGCTTATCCGTAGTCCAAACTTAACTGCCCCGGTAGCCGGCGATGCGTCGTATTTATACGAGTTACCAAACATCGAGAACTTTATTCGGAGACCGACGTGTTTCGCGAATCTATAATCTAGTTGATGCGACATATTTCTAGTCTCGTAATAATATGCTTGGACCGGAGCGCGGCGAGTAGAATACTTTTAAAATTCGTTGGCGGGCCGCATAAACATCGACAGGGGGCCGCATGCGGCCCGCGGGCCGCGGTATGTGCATCCCTGGTATAATGTGTCGAATCCCTATCTGCATGTCTATTAATTTCAAATGTTTCCCCTTTTGCAGATAAGGAAACTAGTTCCTGAATTATTATCCTTCTATTTCAATTATTGAGAACATGGATTTTAATATAAATACATATCTTGTGGATAGGAATGTCTGATTCAAGCAACCCCTGCAGATTTATCTTGTCACCCTAGAGGATCAAAGGGATGATCTTTCATCATTTTAATATATCCCCAGCGTCTCTGTGATTAAGGACCCATTGAATTAACTGCAAATTCCAGCAATTCCCGTATCGTTTAAGGATCCCTTCCACAACGCCCCTAATATATTAAAATTAATAGCGAGGATAGAAGATAATATTTATTACGTGCTTTAAGAAGCCTTTAATTCAATAAATTTTGGAATGGAAGTTTTTAATATGATACAAAGATTCTTTTACTCGAACAAATTTATACTTTAGCAATGGGTTTTTAGACATACTTATATTGTAAAGAAAATCATTTTTATTCCCATACAAACCGGCTCATAACCTTCAGACTTCTAATTTTTTCTCTTTTATTTTTGTTTGGGTTGGAATAGAATAACAAATCTTGTAGAATATATACTGTTTGTACAACATATAAATATTCCGAATAGAATCCGAACCAACGGAATGTTATTATAAAAGAAAAATAAAGTCCTAATAAAAAACTTCCTGTGGAATACCGAATAATAACAAACAGTTTCGGTCCAGTACTTTTTCGTTTCTAGCGCAAATTTTGTATCAGTCAGATTTAGTACAATAAGCGTGACGTCCATTTTCAATGAAGGAAAACTCCTTGTGATTTATTTTTGAAACGACCAACACGGCGCTATATTTATTTTTTTAATTTATTAGTTTGTTCTAAGGTTTTTGTATACACCTATTAGTTCCAAAAATAAGTTTTAATATGGTTGGAAAGTTATATTGATTAATCTTTGTTGTAATAGTACAGAGTGTCTCCTCTAAAAAAGATCTCCTTTTTCTAATAAACTTTTATTAGAGACATTTTTCTGTTATTACTTTCCGTTTAAAAGCTATAAGCAATATCGTCTTAAAGAGTCTCAAAAGAAATGCCACCTAAAAATCACATTAGCGGTGGAAGGATCAAATAGTCGTTGGAAAATAATAATTGGAAGTTCGTTGTTTAAAGTGCATAAATGTCACAAAATACTTGTCATTACTCAATGCGAACGTCAAATGTTTTTGTTGCTTGTTTTTGTGCTTACAAAATGTCTTCTCATTCAGAAGAAGTTGATATGTTGCTAATTTACGGCGAGTCACAAAAAAATTCCAGAAGAGCTGGAGTTATGTCAAGAAAAGTATCCAAAGCGCCTCATTCCTGATCATAGAACCTTTACAAGATTGCACTGAAAGAAATGCGTTTTATTCCTTATTAGAATTGTATATACCATTATAAGACCATTGTATACTATATGTGACAGTTAAACAGGTGAATATTGGATATAAAACGCGTATTGCTGGCACAGTTGTTTAGCGACTATAAACCTTATTCTTTATTAAATTATTGTATAACTAGTATACAACGTTTTTTATACCTTTTAAGAAATAATAGCAATAACTGTTATTAAAGTGTTCCATATCGTTATTAGAACATCTAGTACTGGTTATAAGTTTTATAATAATAAATGTATTAAACTGTGTTGTATACTCTGTATGAGTTAAAAACATATGTCATTAAGTTTTCAGAAATTTTATTGGATAACTGTAATTACAAGCTAAGGTTCTAATGTAAACATACATAAAACATACTTTTAAGCATTAAAAATGATGACAAATCGCTCCCAAAACAGTTTACTTTCTTAGCAACGATGCACCCGTATTTTCTTGTATTACATGAGAATTTGCACTATAACTCTGACACCTTAAGAATGAAGAAATCACCAATAAGAGGCAGTACCCATCTAAGGATACACAACCTGTATAATGCAATTTTTTTAAACATAGGTGTTAATATCGTACCATATTGGAGTCGACGCACAAATCTAAAAACATGAATTTCGAGTATTTGAATCCAAGGTGATATAAAATAAATAATTAATTAGGTAAATCCATAGTTTTAATTCTAACTTGATTTATTTTATTTCACATTTAAGGCAAATGTGATTTCCAAACACAAGATAAGTTCCTCATCTCTTTAATTACAGAATTAAAAGCATTAAATTTATTTAGCAGTTATTATTTGGCAACAAAACCACCGCTGGAACTGCCGCCTATTACCAAGTAGAAGAGTTACCACGCTAAATTTTATAGTTGCAAGCCGGCTAAGGAGACCCTGCTTCCATTTCGGGTTACCAATTTCCAGCATTTAAGTAGCAGTCTATAGCGATACGCTATATTGTCTGTGATATAAATATTAGTTAAGAGTAGTGTAAAAAATTTATCCGCCAGTCAAATTAACTCTAATTGAATAATACTGTTTATATATAAGAATATTAAACAGACATACGCCGACTGAGTATTTTTAGATTATTCGTAAACGTAGGAATCAAAAAGAGATATGTTTTTAAACAAATACACAGTTCCATACTAACGATCTCAACTTGGATCGTAATAAACTGTAACATATTGGTTCTTAATACAGAAAAACAAGCAGTTCATTAATAGAAATTCAATTTTATATTTGTGGTACAGAAACCACCAAACCACCGGAAACTTTACGGCAAGTTTTGCGATCAAGCTTATTTTTCTATGAAAACAAAAGTTGCATTAATTGGTTTTGAATTACTGTGGTTTTTATATTGCTCTTATTATCGTGGTTTATCGCTTATCTGTATCCGACTGATTTCTTCTTAAGAAATGCTGTTATTATCAGACCAACGTAAAAATACTGATAAGAAAAGGACTATAATAATAACGCCTTTTAACTTATTGACGAAAACCAAAGTGAGATTCCATATTGTCACTTGCTACTCTGTACGTTCAGATCATATGTCAATGTTATTAAAGTACGCCGCTTAAGTATCTCGTGGCTTCTTTGTACCTGGCTTACACACCTACACAATTTCAAAATTTCCTTTCGGCAATACCGCCAGCGTTTGATCTAAAATCAATTCCACGGAGTCTCCAAATATGTACAGGAAATGATAACATGGTTATCATCGGGAATGCGATGCAACGGAAGCGAAATTCCATCGGAACGCGAGGTAGATTTGCATAGACCGACATGACAGTTCCCAACGCTAATAATCCTGAAACACGAATTCCCGCTTAGATCATAAAATAAGGTTGAATTCGACAACGAAATTTAATTAATCATGCCGAATGCCAGTAAGCGAATGCAGATGGCGCTGCAATAAAATTAAACCCGCGGATTGTTGTCGTTTTATCGCTTTATGGTGCAATATGTGGGGGTTTTATGAAGTCCATAGCACTGGAGTTAAAATAAAATTCATTCGTTGGAAAATACCATTTTTCAGAGTTTTGAACTAATTTCACTTACCTACAATACGCGAATTGGGAGGGTTGAAGTGGTGGTAAAATTAGGCAGGGAAATTTTCTATGAACACAAGTATCTAATACAAATCCTTGTCACAGGCAGATTACATGCCGGTGACATCCCTACTTATCGCATAATACTCGAGTTTAATTAGTCTTATATTTTATCAAGCGTATATTAGAAAATTATATACGAGTGTAGGAATGGGTGTCATATTTATGGGGAACCTGTCTTTAACCACAAATCATTTTTTTGTATTTTTCACACCCCGTCACTGGAGCGGATGCCCAGTTGGTAGTTACAGCACGCATTGTTGTCAAACTTCGTCATTCTTGCAATGCACTTGCAATAAGACTATTTTGGCAACTTAATTGATAATTAAAAAAAGACCTGTTTGAGCAGGCAACTTTGATACGGACATTGTAGTACTTTGATTTATTCGTTGCTGTATATTATCGATGATATTTTCTGTAGATTTTAAATAAATATTTAATGTATAATATCTATGTTTCAATGAATTTTGACACATTCAAATCACGTGCTATACAACGTAAACAATTAACTTAAAAAATTCATCTAAAACATAGTAATACAATTAATTAAATAAAATATGGTAGAAAAGAATGTAGGTAACAGTTCTTTTAAATACTGTAAAATGCAGTACTTAAATGTAATGTTAATATTGTAACATTCAATAATATTCTAGACACAATTTACGCAATAACTGTAACAGTTAATTTTAAGACAATATTTTATAAGTTGACCTTTTCTGAGCACGCAAATAGAGTACTGATCACTTTTTTCAAAGAATCAATTGACTTTTGGTTTTAAATACGTAAAAAGATCTTCTTGTGAAAATATCGAAAGCATAATTACAAAACAAAATGCGAAAAGTCAATATGCAGGCTGTCTCATAATTAGCTGCCAACCCTGAACAGGCCGATTCTATGATCAAAGCTAATTAAAAAAGTTCATATGAACATGGGTCCGGAAATGCTTCCTAAGGGCACAGGGACCCATTGAAGAGGGAGGAATGGAAATCATTTTTTTGCAATATCTCTCAATCGCGTTGTGATAAATGAATGAAATTTGGTATACACAGCTAAATTTTGATGAGCAATTTGATGGACTAATCCATTTATTTCCACAAGGTCCATTGGGGTGGGTACGGGGGGGCCCTTGGTACTTTGCGTGTGTAACTTTTTCATCTTTGACTTTTTAACAAATTGGACAGCAAATTCCGTTTTCCCGAACTGTTTTACGTTAAAAAGGTACTCTTGTTTCAAATCGTTATCTTTAACGGTTTCTGAGAAAATCGCTCTTGAATTAATCCCACTTTGGTCAATTTCATAGTAATTTAAACAAAAAATAATAATAATAATTTTCCTTTCCTCTCTTTTCCATTTAAAGGATTAATTTTTATTTAATTTAATTTTTTATTATTATTTTTTTATTAAAATTAGATTAAATTTAAACAAAAAAATTTTTTTTGTTTAAATTACTATGAAATTGACCAAAGTGGGATTAATTCAAGAGCGATTTTCTCAGAAACCGTTAAAGATAACGATTTGAAACAAGAGTACCTTTTTAACGTAAAACAGTTCGGGAAAACGGAATTTGCTGTCCAATTTGTTAAAAAGTCAAAGATGAAAAAGTTACACACGCAAAGTACCAAGGGCCCCCCCGTACCCACCCCAATGGACCTTGTGGAAATAAATGGATTAGTCCATCAAATTGCTCATCAAAATTTAGCTGTGTATACCAAATTTCATTCATTTATCACAACGCGATTGAGAGATATTGCAAAAAAATGATTTCCATTCCTCCCTCTTCAATGGGTCCCTGTGCCCTTAGGAAGCATTTCCGGACCCATGTTCATATGAACTTTTTTAATTAGTTTTGATCATAGAATCGGCCTGTTCAGGGTTGGCAGCTAATTATGAGACAGCCTGCATATTGACTTTTCGCATTTTGTTTTGTAATTATGCTTTCGATATTTTCACAAGATCTTTTTACGTATTTAAAACCAAAAGTCAATTGATTCTTTGAAAAAAGTGATCAGTACTGAATTTAGAAACTTTTTTGTGTCTTGATATTTGTTTTGTAAACTGCAGTGTTTTTGAGGAAAATAGCGAATCACGATATGCATTCGATCACATTTTGACATTTTTCTCGAAAACATTGCGATTTACGAAAAAAGTATTAAGTGATAAAAAGTTTCTAAATTTAATGGCTTTCTAGTGGATTGATAATTTTTAAAAAATTTAAATATGCTACCAAATTTTTTTGGCTCCAAAGACAAGGGGGGCCACGAAAAATTGTCTTATGTCTCTTTTTAAAAAAATTAATGTATTTTTAAGCACTTTTTCATGCAATTAGTTTGAAATCTGTATATTAAAAAATCGCCGAGAAAAGAACGGGTTGTTTTTTTTTTTGGTTTTTTGTTAATAACTTTTTTATTTTACAACTTAAAAATCTGAAATTTACACAAACATGAGATAATGCAATTACCTTTCGATCCTTTTTTGCCGAATTTCGATATCTTAACTTGGGCAGAAGATATAGGCGCTCGCGGTTTCGACTTTATAATTTTGCAATAGGCCCCATTTTCAAATTGGGGGTCCGGGCTGCGGGTGATCTTTTCCTGTAGTTTCATCCAATTTAAATCAAATTTATTCTTTTTATTTAATTCTGAAAATTTAGCACATATTTTTTTCACCGCTAATTTTGCAATGTAAAAAAAATGTTTGCGAGCTTTCGCAAGAGCCTATCCTTGTAGCAAATTTCCTCAGGAACAAAATCGATAAGTATACATCATGTCGATTAGAAGCTTATTTTCGGAGATATAAGCAAAAAACTGAAAAAGAGCAATTTTTTTCTTTTATCATAAACAATATGACGCTACAGATACATAAATTTAGGCTTTTGTTCTGTGTATTTTTTATTTAATTTGGTTGGTCTAATTCGCCCGAATTATATTCGTCGATATTACACCTTCCTGGTGTAATATCGACGACTTACATCCAACCTGCTCTGACACCTTGAAATATCCATTTTTCCACTGTACTGCACTACCATATAAATCTATATAACAATACTGAAACTCCATTAATATACGTTTTGCTAGATATTATCTATGAAATTTAATTTAGCGAACAGGAAACTGTACAGGATTTTCAGTGCATCCGCATTTCCAATTCCATCCGGGCGGTAGAATGGATTCCGTCGGACTTGTACGAACCCCACGAGAACGATCAGAGCAGGCTCGAAGGAAAAATGCAGATCGGGCGCGAGAGAGTCAAATTAAAGTTTTATTGTTGTTGGAGTGATTTACGTGCGGTTTCGTCAAGAAATACCACGTAGGCCTTCTGTAAATGCCTATATGGCGCACCCCATATTTATATACAGGGGGTATCATTTAAAACAAAAACCATAAAAAATAGTTCAAAGAATTGCGGCACTTCTTGCGATATAAGTACGTAAAGACAGAAAATAAAGTAGGGGGTGTTCTGAGACCGCAAAACCCTTCCGTCCGACCCTGGAAGGGTTAGTTGGCTGACAGCGCATCCTCGAGAGAGGAAGTGACGTGTGAAACAATTTCCATTTACGATTATAATGTCCCTGCCGATTTCGTGTTGTACCTACTCTAAACCATGGCGTGAAATTGGATATTCTCCTCCCTTTTCCTTAAATGACGACTAATATGTATAATCTCTTACATAATGTTGTTTAAAATACCTACTCCCTGTGGCTTTGGGTGGGACATTTGTTTAATGCCTAACATTGAAAATGTTTATAATAAAAGATGTATACAATTGTCCCAAAGAATTCCTTCTTTTTTATGTTTTCTCAACCCTTGATTTTTTTTAAGTATCCTTATTACATGTGATTTTTTACTTTGCTGTAAGGGGGTATATCGGGTTTACTAAAATGCACAGATGTACTTGAAATTTATATAGCGTATTACCCAGTGCTCTCTCTGAGTCATATTTTTTTGAATTTTGTTTTAATCTAGATTTTGAGATATTGTTGTTGAAAGTTGTTCATTTTAACATACGTTTATATGGCAAAGATGGACGGTGCGGCTCTTTTTTTGTCCATAACAGAGAAAAAAATGTAGAAATTGTGAAACAAAACTTTTCCACAGTATTATCTTATTTTTGATGTAAAACTAATGTAAGTTTTGAACATAGCACAGCTGTATTAATTAGAAACAGAAACCAATAATTACATTTCTATCTGACTTGAGGATTAATGTGGCAACGTCGCAATCAGCTGACAGCAAAGAGGGAATACATTTGAAAGACTTGTTAAAAACGAAATTGATTTCAAACATATAAATTTTTCCTAAATCCCATGTACATTGTTATCAACAATAAATTATCCACAACAGATTATTTTTTGTAATGTTTTTAAAAAACTAGATTAATTAAAAAATACTAGGAAGCTGTGATATATTTATTGGAATAATAAATACAATTGATAAATCCTTTTAATATATTTAATGATTTATAAAAACATCGTAATCATTACCCAGCAATATTTAGGGTTACATAAAGTTTTCTTTACTTGATTAATATAATTAGTAATACTTGAGATAAAAGCATTTGTACAGAATAACAAAGGAACATAAATATTTCTCAGCAAATTATATCTAAAAAATTTGTTATAGTTGCAAAACTTTTATAACATTACTAAAATAGAGATGAAGAACACGAACAGTGAGTAATAATGTAATTTCTATCACAGAACCTTCAAAATTGCATCCAACATTTTCTTTGACTTGGACGAGAGATGGACGCGAGTGTCATTTCATTTCTTTAGAACTAAATTAACATAATTGTTTTCTTGTTGTTTTACCAGTTCACATAATTTACGGATTTTAAATAAAGGATACAAATCTTCGCGAGGATACTACGATATATTTGCTATATATGTATAATAATTATATTTTACATAGTTTACACACAATACCTTTTTGAACGCGTACGCATCTTTACCCGAATTTTACACGCAATATCTCCGATGTCCGAGGTCTATAGGTTCGCCATGTGTACAACTGCACTCGATTATTAGCGCTGTTGCCACTTCTACATAGTGTTTATGCGTTCTTAAATATAATTTATTTCTGACCGGGATATTATAAGCTTATATCGTCATAGTTACGCTATCAATAAAGAGAGTCATAACTCCCTTGGGACATTATAGATTCTATAATTCCCTCTACCTTTCACAAGTAAAAATAAAATGAAAAATGCTAATATACATATATGTGTATATATTTATGAAATGAAAACTGAACCATATTTTATTTATTTGCGTCATTACAAATAATAAATGTACAATTTTAAAATGTTCCCTGAAAATTACTACCGCCACTGGAAACAATTTCTTCTTTTGTATGGCTGGAGCTTCTGTTCACTACAGTCGAGGTACCTGCCTCTTCTAATGGCTAAGTAGACAACATACGCGCCGTTTTATTTCTCAATTCGATGCTATCCTCCAGATACCCCTCCGCCACCGTGGAACTTTTCCAACCTACATGTCTTTTTAAGTTAGTCATACTTAGTTGCTTCTGCATTAGCTAGAGCAGTGGCAGAAGTGCGACGAAGGCAATGTCCCGTATAGGAAGATGGGTTTGGCAATCCTAAATACATTGCGATTTTGCTGGGAATTTTCCCAAACATGTTTTTTCCAATTAGCTGAGATGTACATTTATTTTGTCGGAAGCGCAAAAAAAATCGTTCAATACCTTTAGGACGCAATGACATATAAAGTCTTAATAAAGGCAAAGCAGAGAACTCTTTTTCATCCACAATTGTAAATTTCTTCGATACACCAGTTTTACTTTCCGGTACGTTCACTACCATAACGGAATCCCGGTCCTCTATATCCGATATTTTCATATTCAAAAGTTCCTGACTTCTGCATCCTCAAAAATAACCCATAATCAAAACAACCTAAAACAAAAACAGGAAATAAATACACACAAAAAGGAAAATAAGAAAAAAAATACCTTATGCAATAAATGAATTTCATTAGGAGCGTTCTTTAGAAATCTGATAACATCATTAGGAGATAAAACAGCAGACTTTTTCGGCTTATAACTCTTACTCTTCCGTTTCAAAAAAGCCTCTAGTTCATTGAACTTGGCGATATCTCGTTTCTCATGTATATTCACCTTCGATTTTAGCATTGACCATTTAGTTCATAAAGAATTCGGACAATACGTTTCTGACTGCAACGAATAAACAAAATTACTACCAAATCTACCGAAAAACATAGAATATTCCTTACCAATTCTTGAAAATATGCCAGTAATACAGTTTCAGTGGCATCTTTTGGCATAACATTATTCCGTGTCAGCCACTCCAGATATATCTTGTATTCTTTTTGGTATACGGCTTCACTTTTCGATGGAATTAATGATTCTCTTGCTTTTTCAGCTTTCTTCAAAATCTGCTCCATTATATTTGGGGTAGAAAACACGTTTTTAACGCAAACACAGCTTGATAACAAAGTACTGTTTATAAGCAAGTAACAATTCTGTTTATAAACACGTAACATAGCAACAACCTAGCAACAACAAAACTCTTATAATCAATGGTACCTGATTCAAATATACTGGGAAGGTAATAAATTGGTACATTTTTTCCGTTTTAAAAATAAACAATATTTTATTGAAATCGGTCAGAAATAAAATTATCTATGTACCACGGGAATTAATGAGCCTTAATAACCTCAGGCAATTGCTGTCCCTCGGGCGGGACGCCCTCGGGACGCAAACTTTGCCATCGGTAATTAAGGCCCTTATAATTCCCTAGGTACATAAATAACTATTAAACTACTTAAATATGATATTTTTATGTTGTTAATTTTCAATATGTATGTTATGTGCATATTGAGTAGATTTCTTTGCTATATAGATACTGTTTATCGCAAATAATTTAAATAGAATTTAATTTTTTCAAGTTGGTGGCGGGTTTTAGTCCAATAAGAAAAGCATAGGACCCCCCTGCAATCCTTACTTCCCTTGGACCCCGATATACCTCCTTAAACGAATTAAGTTAAATCAAACAAATATAGAATTTTTTTAAACAATCTCATCAAATGAAATCAAACAATTTTCTTCGATACTAGAAATCTAGGCACGGAAAAGGTATTTAGCATCACAGACAAGACTGCTGATATTGCAGGAAACACTATATATATAGATTTAATTAAAAACTGAAAATGATATGTCTAAATATAATTAACACAAAAACACATAAATATTTAATATATTGAAACTGCTAAGTAATACAATCATTTAAAGAAATATTTTGTATTCTTGTTGTTCTATTACTTTATTACCTTTGACAAAAACTAATCATGTGAAAAACAGCTGTTACAGAGACCTTCTTGTTTCCACATTATTGCAGTAGTAACAAAAACTCATTGGTTTAAATCTAATAATCATAATAGTCGACTTTCTAAAGACATCTTTGGATACCGCACAAAAATTATTTTCAGCCAATTTAATAAGTAACATGCACCGTATTATCTAAAGCTGATTCAATAGCAAAAACTGAGTAATTACTAAAAAATAAATATTTTCTTACAAAATGAAGCTGATAGTATATCTATTTTTAAATTCAGTAACGCTAATGTTTAAGAGTTTCGTACAAAAAATGCCCTAAATACAAAATGTCCTTGTCGAAATTCATTCATCAATTACAAACCAGCATCTCCTCGGAACACGAAGGACAAAAGCCTTCTTTCCCCGATATCCCTGTTAAGCTTTCTTCATAAATCATTATTTTTAGTTAAACAGTAACCTATTTCCCTAGATTCAACAGGATCTGACACTGAACAACAGGACGACGTTCCCAATTCACTCTGCCATTGCCAAATTAAGCCGACCGAGCATTAGTGATTAAGTTAATGAACTTAATGACATTATTAGTGTAAAAGGGTAAGGCAAAGCAAAGAGGCATGTTGATTACACACTGTTAATTCAGTTTTTCTAATACCAAGACATGAAGACATAGGAGACATTGGAAACTGATGAAAGAGTGTAACTCGGGGGCTCGTTACATTATTCTTGACAGAGACCAGCACGTAAAAATAGCCACGAAAATTATACAGGGTGATTCAGAACTTATCCAAAACAATTTGTTTAACGTACAGGGGACTCTTATAAATAAATGAAAAAAGGGCAATTCGAAATTGGTCTACCGTAAAACCTGACCTTGCGCAACGCAAAGCATGCAGGCGAAAATGTAATAAAAAATGAACGGGCAAAAAATTGAAAGAATTTCTGTCCCAAGGAAAGAAATAAATAAAATTTTATAACACCTATTTTATATTAGCAAATATGTTTGGTTTTAATTAATAAATTAATTTGACATACCTAATATTACAACAACTGTTCAAAATTTTGTTCACCGACACCGTAAATACATTTGAGCCCGTCCTACCCAATTTCTACGAACTAACACAAAAGTTATTTTGCTTTACCAAAAAAATAAAAGCGATATTCATCAACTTCGAGTTGCTATAAAAGTACCTACCTAAGCCGTTTTTCACACTTGAAAAACTAACGTAAACACTATCACAACAACGATACAAAATTCAGAATCGCCTGGGCCGCGTGGGTGAATGACGCTAGAGACTACAGTAGCCCAGTGATGTAAAGGTTGAAAATACTACAACTTCAGTAATTTTTTTCTTGGAAACTCTAAGGATTTTACAATTTTACAAATTTTTATGATATTGACTTCATTTTTTATGACGCGTCTATTTATTCCCAATTCCCAATAGAACACAAAGGTTTTAGAAGTGAAATTTTGAAATGATAATATCAAAAGTGTTAATATACTTAAATTAATGTGAATCATTTTTTTACCTCAAAGATTTTTTAATCAATTTCACCATTGGCATCTGGGAAACCGCAAGATATACAGGGTGGCTCAAATTAGAAAAAAGTTGCATCTTTTCAGAGGTCATTAAAATAAACCAAATAGATCAAAGATATCTGCTGCTGTTCCTGAAATATTGTGAAAAAACTGAAAGTAGTGATTTTAGAAAATGCCATGTAGCGTCCTTATTTCACAACAAAAAGAGTTGAAATTTGGTACTAGGCGATAAGAAGATACAAGGAATCCATTTTCGAAAACAAAATTTCTACGACTACTAATTTCAGTTATGCAACATTCAATTGTTTTTTTTTTATGGGCGCCATATTGGATCTTGACAGTAACAGGTAGAGGATAAAATTACAAATATGCCAATATATAACACTACTATTTTATTTGAAGAATAACCTATAAAATTAAAGAAATTAAAGAATTTTAGAAACTACAAAGGGTGTCCCAATAGTCTGTGAACATGCAACAACCGCAATTTACTGCTATCAAAATAAGCAGAGTTGATTAAATTTATTTCTAAACTATGTTGCTTCATTTAGCTGTTAGACAGCATCAAAGTTAAGAAAAACATTTTTTTTTTTTCGAATAACTGAAATACCTTGTAGCATTACGGAAAAAAAATTAAATAAACAATTTCACGACGGAATTTGAATACTTAAGTATTTCTGAAGGTCAAGAGTAACCTCTGTTGAAATATGACTTCCATTCAAACTTACACCCTTTATATAAAAGTAGTAATAAAAACGAAACTAATATTATGAAATATTTTTAAAGGTGCAGTATCACTATTACAAATATTTAGTAAAAAGTTGAAAATATGTTGATGCTGTATACGATAAACGTGCTTGTTATTTACATCCATACAATTTCACTGTTTTAATAAAAAAGCTGAAAAAATAAACTAATTCTAACAAAGCTCCGTCATTACAAAATACTTATTTAGTCCACATTTTTGAAGACCTTCATTAAATATTTACACAGTTCTTTTTAATAAAATATTTTTAGTAGTACTGACAACTTTTTTTATTTATTTACGAAACACTTAACGCTTATATTTAATAACTTGAATGACATTTGTTGTAATTACAAGAACAGGAACTAAAGCGTCTAGCTATGAATTGTTTACATTTTTGTCCTCTAGGTACATAAAAAAGAAGAAATTAAATTATAGAGATACAAGGGCTTATTTTCCAATATACATCGAAATCCTCTATAATGAGTCATATAAGCTTGTTATTGCCATCTCAGTATCATTTTAATGCGAAAAGTTTGGCCTATTTTTAGCCCCGAATTGAGTCATCAAGTCTCGGTAGACGATGTTTCATTTACCTGACGTGTTTATGAATTTATCAAGTGTATAAACACGCGCTTTCAGAAAATAAACCTTCTTATTTTTATATTTACCATCTCCAGTTAATGAGACAAGTTCTGGTCTCGGTGGCCGATGAAACATACCAACAGGATACAGTCAAAAACGAAGAGCAGCGAAATTTTCGTGCATCGTGTAATCGAAATTCCCAAAGTGCAAAATACCTTAATTTTTGATAATTATAAACATACTCGACGTAAAAACTGCATCGTTCTTTGCACTAAATGCCATTGTGAAATGCAATGTTCAAAAAGCTGCGACACGTTAACGCACCATCTATTGTAGAAACTCATATTCGTAACGTTAATATTTACGTTTGCTTTGCGGTAATCTAAATATTTGAGTTACATAAAGCGAAATATATTCGAAGCTCTAATGGTTTACCTAACTTTCCAGTGGTCTTGTCTCTTGTGTCACATCAAACATACTAGACTCCATTATTATTGTTTGTGCAATATTTTCAAAATGTTGGCAGACCGCTCAAACTAAACACAGCTTCTTTTATATAACATTAGAAACAGATCAGTGGAATTTGAAGCATACAAAGTGAAAAAGTGTTAACCAAAGGACCCCTAAGGACGTGTACTAAACTAATACAAAGCCTTCATATATGTTTACAAGCCATGTGATCACCGAACTTAGTCGTGACAATACATGACTGATACTGGTAATGAAAAATTCCAAAATCTTGACGTCATCAATGTTAATGATTCGTTTATAATGAACAATGACAAACGGTTAATATATGAACAATTTATTCAAAATTACTTTTGTTAATAAGTATCTATTATCCAATTAAAAATACTTTTATTCCTTCTGGTGTCAGAGTTTTTGCATTTTTGGATAAATTTCCGACAGGCATTATTATGTATAGTCAATGTTACCATTGAGTAAACAGGCCATAACGTACATTTAGACTTTGGCTTTGATCTTGACATTTCTTCAAAGTATTATTTTTTCAGAAAAAAAAATAGTACTTCTTCCAATATTCATTTCTGTGATGACTTCTGATTTCTTTCATGAAATTTCCGGTAGCAAATTTAAATACAATGAATTTACCTGCTCTCTAATTTGTTGTGGGGTGGATTTCTGGTATCACCACTACTAATATTATCTTGTCCTTTTTGTTTTGGCAACCTGAATTTATCACTATAGATGCTAAAATTATGTACAATAACATATTAGTTTCCACGGTAATAAAAATGGCCAAAACGTTCTGGTAATAATAACGCAGTTTATAAATGTTTAATTCAAAAGTAATAAATAAAATTCTTCTAAACTCTAATTGTTTGTAGTTGTATTGTATTGTTGTGTAGTTTGTCTGTATTGTTGTTGTAGATTGATGTACATTGTTATCAACCATAAATTATCCACAACAGGTTATTTTTATAACGTTTTTAAAAAACTAAATTAATTAAAAAAGGCTAGGAAGCTGTGATATATTTATTGGAATAAAAAATACAATTCGACGTTCGCAAATAAGAACATCGTATCTCAATTTTTAGTAAAAATTAGTAAAGATTACTTTTCTATATAAGAAGGCCTTCTTTTTCAGCTAAAACCATGTATTCCAATTTATTTTGAAAAATATATTCAGTTTTTGAAAAAGTATTTTTATCGTATCTATTTTGTATAGAAATTTAACCTAAATATTATCGTAACAACAGTTACAATTTTGCTTATACAGTTTAAAATAAACATATTAATCGTATGTAGAGTTGCTCCTGGATTATAGCAAACATGCTTTTTAAAGAACATCGTATTTTTATATACGATTATATTGAAGGTGTAACAATTATTACACCGTTTTATTGCAAGTGAACATAAGATGTTAATACTTTTTTGAGAAGTATGTGGTATTTTCATCTTAACTTAACATACGATGTTATTACTTTTCTATTACTGCCGGTGGTGAGTGTATACAACTCTGTATCTTTAGATATGATATTCTAGGTTTCTTAGATATAGAGATAGTTACATCTCATCTCTACATAAGATGTTAGTTACTTAAAAAATAGCAGATAGCTCCATCGTATCTTACTAAAGTTANGTCTTACCAGTTCACATCGAGAAAATAATTATGATAAAGGATACAAATCTTCGCGAGGATAATACGATATATTTGCTATATATAATAATTATATTTTACATAGTTTACACACAATACATTTTTGAACGCGTACGCATCTTTACCCGAATTTGACGAGCAATATCTCCGATGTCCGAGGTCTGTAGGTTCGCAGTGTGTACAACTGCACTCGATTATTAGCGCTGTTGCCACATCTACATAGTGTTTATACTGTTTATGTGTTCATTAAATATAATTTAAAACTACTTAAATATGATCTTTTTATGTTGTTAATTTTCGATATGTATGTTATGTGCATATTGAGTAGGTTTCTTTGCTATATAAGAAATGCATAGGACCCCCCCTGCGATCCTCACTTCCCGCGGACCCCGATATACCTCCTTAAGTATCTTCTTATTTGATTTTTCAATTATCTAAAGACCAGTAAATTTTACGAATACTTTACAACAATACTTTATTGCGACAAATTGATTGTACATTTTAAAAACATTTAAAATTATTTAAAAAACCAGTGGCGTACGATGTTTATTTTCAAAAAAGGTCTCCTACCCCCCGCCCCAATAACTACGCCACTGGAGTGTATTTTGGAATAAGTTATCCAAGAAAAAAAATGTCAACCTCCAAATTTTATCACTCAATCTTTTATGCCAATCAAGTTACAGGAAATATAATATAAATATTTGAAACTTTTTACTCTCTGTATCTCCGTATCTGTATCTGTAAATTTTTATAGGGCAAATCTTGATAGAATACGCCATTAAAGTTTGGCAAAACTTATCATTATAGGTGGTTTAAGTCTTAATTGCCAAAAAAATAAGTATAATTAATACATAAAAAGTGATTTGGAACTAAGTTATGTGTTCTACATAAAATTCGAAATATCACAGGACTACAGTCGGTAACCGGTACTAAATAAACAAATAGCTGCACCAACTCACTCCGCAGCGCAATTTTATTACAGGCGGGATGGCAAATCAAGCCGACTTTAGTGTTTGTTAACTGGCATTTTTGTACTGGCACAGCGATAGCTGTTATTAGAGGAATTCAAGATTGGGTCTCATCCTTGAGACAAACGCCGTCGTAAAACGCAAAAAGCCCCGAATATATTTTGATTTATCACTGGTACGACCGTAAATTATAGCGTATGAAAATAAATAACTCCAATCCCGACATTATAACTTAACAATCACTGCAATGGTTAAAGATATAGGCTCCAAGAAGCATATGATGATGATGTAAATATGCACTTTATATTCTACCACTCCAAGGCAATAAAATTGACTTATCAGTTTTTGTGTAATTGCATGCGCTGTATCTCCTGCAGAACCTTCGGCTAAAACAGTCTATAGATAGGAATGTATAGAATATTTTCAGATTTTTCTTATGAACAAGTACAGGATGTCCTAATATTCATTGTACAGGAAGTTTTTACAGTTTCTTGCGGACAAAATAACCAGATGTTACTGAACTTACCTCTATAGACACAAGTAAGTTCGCAGAAAACTCTGGTAGCTCCGTGTACGCAGTATATTGGGCCACCCTGAATATTTGGACCAGCTGAAAATATAGGCGTCAGATTTCTAAAAAATGGTTTTAATAAAAGTTGCCTGGAATCATGTGGGCCATGTAAAATAAATTTATTTAATTTTTAGCTCTACAGGGTGTTCCATTTCGCGTGGGCGCAACATAACTTTGTTATTTTAAATGGAACACCCTGTATATTATTGCATTTTTGAATTCCTATGAACTATGAAAACTGCAGGTTTCTACAGTAGGATCATATTCGATGCAAAGTAATAAATCATTGCCTGTCAAGGGAACCAATGAAGTACGCTTTTAAGGGTTTTACAAATTGAATATAATTTTTTTATACATTATGAAGGCACGAGGGGATCAGTTCAGGTCTGGCACCCTTGTTCCTACAAAAATTCCTTTATTCTCATAAACTATTTATTTTAAATGTAATTTATTATAAATCCAATTTGTTTCCTAAATTCCACATATGTACTACATTTTACCTCTGTACGCGCCACTGTTGTTTACTTGTTTTTTGGAAGCGCTCTCTAATTGACGGCAAAGCTCGCCAGGTTAGTATTTGACGTATAACCGACCAGTTCGTACACTCGATGCACCTGGGCGACTACAGCTACTACCAGAACACAGTGCGTATGCAGCGGTATTTCAGATTTTACATTGAATTTCATTTTAAATTTGAAATGATTTATCTTACGCCTCCTAAAAATGATGACACGATTTTCCTTTGATAAAAGGCCGACAATTTTTTGCTCTACTTTGCATCGTATACGATCCTACTATAG